>NC_047661.1:111948387-111991680 GCF_011762505.2 Arvicanthis niloticus
GTTTCATAACTTTTCAAGTAGTTTTCTTATAAAACATGAAAATGTAGGTTACAGTTGACATCTCTATGAAGACAAATTCACTGTTTTTTTTTTTTTGTTTTGTTTTGTTTTGTTGATAAAGAAAAAGAAAAAACCCACCCAGGTGTTGATGATTAGTTGGGATTAGAACCCAGGCCTTTCTATCTAACTCAAGTTCTTCTAATGACAACTGCATGTTTATACCATTCTTAGAGTTTCATCTTGATAGTTAAGGCCTAGCATAGGCTCTAATGTGTAATAGGCTTCAAGACAGTCATATGAGATTTTCCCTGAAGTACAGATAGACACAGAAGTTGACTTTTGACTGTTCAGTCACACAACTAAAAATAGATTTCTAATAAGATCATCTCCAAAAAGAAAAAAAACCAACAAAACCTGTATTTTGGACCATTAAAATTCCTACTAAATGAATGTGGGTTTTTTTTCCCCTGAAATATGCTGTCTTCTACCTCATGAGGCTGATTTCTTTGTTACAACTAATTTATAAATGAAAATGAATGGAATGTATTCTTGTGTAGTTTCTTTAAAGTAAACAAAATAGTATTTCAAGTCTTATAAGCTAATAGGTTTTTCCCGTGGTCCTGATTTTGTTTTTTGGTTTGTAACTTGGTCCCCAAGGTTTATTTATACTGTAAAGAATACTTAGGTGCATGTGAGGACACTGATCATCCAGTGATCCGGTACTGAGTTTGATAAAAGCAGTTGTGACACACTATGCTCATCTTTCATCACCATGCTTATCTGCCTGTGTTAAACCAGTGTTTGTTATGCACATAAAGGTTAAGTTGAATACTCTGCATAGCACTGGTGTGAAAGCTACTTGTCTTGTATACCTTTAACTATATTGTCAAATTTTATTTGTTGTTCTTAGGTTTGGGATGCCTCTTAAAATTCAAATCAATTCTCAAAGAATTTTTCTTTTATTGGATTCATGAGGGGGGCGCTATTGGTTGGCAGGGAGCTCTTTGCATGGTTGTTGAAGTCAGAGAACATCTGTAGTCAGATCCCCCTACTTTTACAGTGGCTTCTGGAGATTGAGCCAGATTGTTGTTTCATCTGGGCAAGCACCTTTACAAACTATGAGCCATTCTCACAGCCATAGCTTCTATTATTTTTGCACTTTGATTTTGAGGCTTGACTATGTAGTCAAAGCATTGGTCTTGGATTTAGAACAATCTGCCTCTGCCTCCCATCTGGGATTACAGGATGTGCCACCAAACCCAACTGCTTTGCGTTTTTTAATAGAAATTTCTTCTATTGCTGTATACAAGAGCTATTGCTTAGAAGGTTTTATTTCAGGATTCTAGGTTTTTGAGGATTACAGCGTTTGGTCTTATAAAATAAATCATCTCTAGAAACATAATTCTGAATTGTTCATTAGAGGATTCTGAACTTGTGCTTAGAAACTTCTGGTGGAGCTGGGCAGTGGTGCACGCCTTTAATCACAGGGTGACAGGCATGGTGCATCTCTCTGTAAATTCAAGGCTGGCCTGGTTGCTCTGAGTTCTAAAGACAACAGAAGAAACTCTGTCTCAAAAAATCAAAAGAAAAACTCTTTTGGGGTAACCTCATCAATATTTCACTGGGGTTTATAATGCATTAAAAAAACCAGGAATCTCTGCTTTGGTTGGCAAAATACATCAAACACACGGTATCACTTTGTACAACTTATTTTCAAAGGTTTATCAAAATTCTTTTATCCTGTATCGTAATAGTTTTGTGAGCTTGCTATCATGATCTTAGTTAAAATTTTACTAGTGTAAATGAATGCATTTTATTTTTCAGTGTATAGCCAGTCTGCCTTATAATATTGTTTCTTAAGCCTCCTTAGGCAACTAGGGTAGTATATGCCTATAGTCTGCAGACTAAGGATGGTAATATAAATTGGATGTTAACTTTGGGAATGTAGTTATATACCCTGTCCCCAACACAAAAAACAACAAATTATCCTCAAGCTTATTAATGTAGGATAAGGGAAGGGCAAAAGTTTATGTTTTATACCTGGTTTAGACATGAGTTTATTATCTAGGGACCTTTCAGATAAACTTTTTATAAACAGCTATATTTGTCCTAAAGTTTTTGAGTTCTCTCAATTGTGACTTAGTATTTCTTGTTTAGATGTTTTCAAGATGGAAATGCTTATTCACGTTAATACTAACAAATGAATATTAACTACTAATAGATAGCTGCTAGGTTTTGGTTTTTCATATCTGCTAAATGCCTGACTTGCTTTCATGGATTTAAAGCTTTCTTCTTGGTCTATTCCAAAACTGCTTACAAAAAGATTTTTTCTGAAATAGAAACTTTAGTAGGGCTAAATTTGCATGTGACCAGGCCTAGTTTTGAATAATCTTAAGTGACTACCTTCAAGGGTGATCTAAAGAAAGAAGACTGTAGTATTATTCACTCAGGCCATTCTTAGAACCTTGTCTAATAAACAAACATACTTGTCTCACCTATAATTAGAACTAAACAGGAAGCTAATGCCTTGTTGGTGATGTAAGGCAGCATAGTGCACAGAACCTATCTTTTAATCCATAGAATAAAAGAAACTAAGCTTTCCTCTGGAAAGCTTACAAACAAACTGCTTAAAGGGGGTGAGTTATTGTAGTTTGTTTTGGCTTCTTGCAGTGGAGTCATTTTCTGGGCTTGCTCAAACTTCAGCCTCCTGTCTAGACTGTGTCAGCTAAATGATAACTCCTTTTGAATCTATGTCTACAATTCTGTAAAGTTTGTTCAGATCAGAATTTTTTGCCAAGTATCTTCTGGAATTCATTGCTAGCAACCAAACATTTCTGAGACTTTTCGAGGAAACCAGTTTCTGAGATAAGTTAAATATCAAATATAGTAGATACCAGTAGATAACTTGATATCAATAAATATCAATATAAGTAAATGAACTATCAATTCTTTAGTTACTTATATAAGAAGTTCAGTTTGTAATGCAGTTGAAATGAGCAGCTGAGGGTGATTTTTAATCTCAACACTTTTTAGAGGTTTTTTTATTCCTGCCTCCTGTCTTTATTTAAGTAGTTTTAACTCAGGACTAGGTGTATAGCAAGGGCTGTCTTGATTCTGTTGTAAGTCAAGTCAGATTTACTTCTGGAAAAGTGAACTCCTAAGTAAAAAACAGGAAATTAACTGAAAAATAGTAAAGATTCTGATAGAAAATTTGTTATTTCCTTTATTATATGTTGAAATACAAAGTGGTGTCAGATTGGAACAACTGATACTAGAACAGGGTGGATCAATTGTAATATACTGTATGTAGGTAGGATGCAATCCATGAATTTGGCTTTGTCGCTATATTAAAATTTGATACACCTTTTGGGTTGTAGCAGAACTGTACAAAGTTGAATAGTTTTATGGAGTTAGGTCTTAATGACAGGGTTACTAAGAGTCTTCCCCTTAATAAGTACTTTCCTTTTGGCTATGCTGATATGACATATAAGTAATGTTTGTCATTGAAAATAAATTCATAGGTCTGAGATAAACTATGATAGAGATGTGGAATCTTACTTGAGGCTTACCTAATGTAATTGTACAGCTTCATTATTCACAAATCTTACATTTCTATTTACTAAGTGCTCCGAATGCACAGATCATACATACTTTTTTCCAGTATTCTTCCTTTAGGTTTTTGAGTGTTTTTAATTTTGGTCATCTGTTGTAGGTTTTGGTTAGTTGTCTTACTGATAGCACAGCCCATCACCATCTAAGATACTGAGGGTAATAGGTACAAACGTGCAAAACACCAAAAATCACCACAATATTGTGTGTAGGTATAGGTCTTGCTGTCAGCCGTTTCCTGTTTTCAACAGTGAACTGTCAAGAGATCCTCTGTCCCATGATGGTTGGAGTAAATCCTTTAAAACTCTATGAGCTTTCTCTTAGAAATACCTCAAAACAAATTTTAACAAAAGATTGAAGGTTAAAGAGATAAGCTCAGCAGTCCTAGCACTTGCTGCTCTTTATAGAGGATCAGGATTGTTCAGTTCCAGGGCATCTAACTTCCTCTTCTGGTCTCCTTGGGTAAGCACTATGCGTGTGCATTTAGTCAAACATTCATGCACATAAAATAAAAATAATCTTTAAAAATATAACGGTTATACCTGTTGTTCTTCTCAGAGTTTTGTTTATTATACAGATAAAAAAGTTGCTGTGCTGCTTGCAAAGTAAGCAGAATTGTTCAAGAAATAGTTCAGATTTGTGGTGTTAATTGCAATACTAAATACTTTGTGAGGTTTTAACCTAATGAGGTGAATTAGACCATGTGAGACCTTAAAGAAAAATAGCTTGCCAGTAGGAAATGGGCTTAGATCTCCCTGTTAAACAACATGATTGCCAAGTTTCAAAAGAAGCAATTCGGGGGAAGATAATTCTTTCCAAATAGGTAGTATATACAGTTTCTTCTTACTGATAGGTTATTTTATGCTCCTAAAGGTGTTAGGGACTTTAGCAATTACTAATATCTATCAGACAGCTGCTTCTGCTTTCATTAGTCTATATAATAATTGGCCAAGAACACACCTGAATGTTCTTTGTGTGAAACAGAGCATTGTCTCCATTAGCTTTCATTTAAGATCATATAAGTTGGTACTGTAGAGGTGGCAGTGTGTTCTTTCTTGACTTTGGTTCTGCTTCCAGTATCTGTATGGTGGCTCACAACCCTCTGTAATTTCACTTTGAGGGGATCCAGTGGCTTTTTCTGACCTCCATAGGTACCAGGCACACAATGTGGTGCACAGATATACATGCATGCAAAAATATAGATTTAACTTCAAAAGGATGTATCACTGTACTCAGTACAGTGTGATGGAGACTTAACAGTGATCAATTAGGGGAATTGATCATGTGAACACTGTTATGTATTTTCTTATGTGTAGTAAAATATATTTGTGATCAAACTGATATATTTGTGATCAAACTGATAGATAGTATACTTCCTGTGTATTTCAACAAATTCAGTTCATTATGCTTAAAACTCCACTAACTCCTTACTTTTGAGATACACTTGAGGACTTTTAAAAGTCCTGATCAAAACTTTTTTTCTTGATTATTATATTATTATATCAGTGCTTGATCTTCTAGGAAAATTTCTAAGCTGTGTGTACTCCATCAATACCTACCATTACCTGGGTTTTTCTATTTAATATCCACCTTTCTCTTTCTAGTTTGATAAATGCCTGCTTAGTTCTCCATCAGTACCTACTAAGAATTCAAATGCCACAATTATCTCAAAAGCATGATCTGATTATGGTTGGTGGGTACTACATAAAACACAAAAAATTAGAATAGTGTTTTCCCCCAATAATTTTTGAGACACATATCCCAAAATAAGGATAATCCTTCAGTCTTTACCTCACAAATTATAAAATTATAGACATGGTACTGCTTTCTTCTGTTATTAAAACCCTCAACCTAAAGTTTGTGTTGAATATAAAGCAGATTTTAGTATGTGAACTTACTGACTTTACTTTAAATCTTGGATTATCACTGCAGAGATGTCTTTTGGTCACAGAAATTTGGGAAATAGACATTTAGAAATTAGAAAGGGAAAGAAGAAATGATTTAAATAACAAGAGCCTGAAGTTAGGAAATAAAAAGCTGAACCTTCTGAAATTCTAAAGGAATGGTGACACTGGGTGATGCTAGCATTTAAAAGAAGCTAGGTTACATAGTTTAAAAGATTCTAAAAGAAGAAAAGAAAGCACATACTCCCAGCCTTACTTTGTTGTTGTGGTTTTTTGTTTGGGTTTTTTGTTTGTTTGGGGGTTTTTTTGTTTTGTTTTTCGAGACCGGGTTTCTCTGTGTAGCCCTGGCTATCCTGGAACTCATTCTGTAGAATAGACTGGCCTCAAACTCAGAAATCTGCCTACCTCTGCCTCCCAAGTGCTGGGATTAAAAGCGTGTACCACCACTGCTGAGCTTCCCAGTCTTACTTTTAAATGTTTTTTGCCATTTGAATTGCACAGGTAAGATAAGAGTATTTGAAAATTCAGATCCTTATTTGGAGGTAGTATACAAATTTTGTTTTTTACCACCTTAAGTCTTAAGTACAGTTAGTATTTAGTAGAGGTAATGGAGTTTTCCATTATTGGCCATAATTTTAAAGCGTTATGGTTTTCCTGGGATTGACAAATCTTTTCTTTGAAACTTGATAACTTTTTGTTTTTGTTTGAGATAGGGTTTTTCTATTATGTAGCCCTGTCTGTCTGGAACTCTATATAAACTAGTCTGGCCTCAAACTCAGATTCATTTACAGAGATCCACTTGCACTATACCCAGCTTGAAATCTAATTCATTTTAAAAAGTTCTTTGCTTAAAACTGCATAGTTGATTAATTTAAAAACAACAAAATTCAGTTTTTCAAAAGAGATTGAATACTTGAAAATAAGCCTGTCCAAAATTCACAACTTCTTAGGAACACACCTTAAAGCATTAAGTTGAAGGTTGTACACCCAATATTTTATAACTGGATTCACTGAAATACCTTTGGCATAGCTGGTATATATGAAATAACAACTTGAATTTTGTGTTTAGACTTAGGCCTCACAATATCTTCTGTATATGCTGTTGTTTCAAAGTTCTGTATGTGTATATGAAGGCCTACATGCCTGTGTACAAGCATATGTGCACATAAATGATTTCATTTTACTAAAAGTTTCCAAAACTGGATGTTTTTCTATACCAGATGAGTGGCAATTGTAAAGATTTCAAATAGACTGAAGAAAAACAATTTAGAGAACTCAAATCCACGTCAGAATGGAACTTTGTCACTTTGTATGTAAGCTTGAAACTCTGAGGCAATAAACAGCATTGCTTATGGATTCTAGGTGGGATATTCTGTATTTTGTGCCTAGCATTAGGATGGAAAAGGTGTGTTTCATGCTGCATTGCTCAGTATATGCTTTTTTAACCATTGTATTTTTTTTAAGTGTTTGTGTGAGGGAGTGTGGAGAGAGAAGGAACACCACACCTTGTAGGCGCACAGAGACCAGAAGAAGGTGTCAGGTGCTGGAACTGAACCTGAGTCCTCCACAACAGCCAGTCCTCTTTACTACTGAGCCATCTCTCTAGCCCTTTTACATTTTTGCTGGGATATACCACAGCCATTTAAAAGTGCTTCTGAAATTCCTTCATTTAAAAAAATTGTTGGTGACGAGAGGTGTTTCTGGTGTTAAGAGCCCTTACACAAGGCCTAGGATCCATTTCCAACCCCCATATCAGATGTCTTATAACAGCCTATAATTGCCATTCCAGAGAATCTGTTGTCCTCTGGCTTCTGTAAAGACCTAGGTGAATGTAGTATACATCAACTCTTGCAGATATACATGCGCAGAGATGAGATTTTTTTATACTCTTGAATGATCTCAGTTCTGTGTTTGAGATGAGAATATAGCTCATGGTAAACTGCTAAAGAGCTTGCCTTGGGTGAGTGAAGCAGTTGTGGGTTCGGTCTCCAGGGTTACAAGAGAAAAGGAAGCACCCTTGTTTTTATTCCATCCAATAGTCTGGCATTATACTATTTGTATATGCAAAGGTCTCATTTTGCTGGTGTGTTTGACATATCAGCCATATTTTTTATATAATCACAGAAATCTCAATAAGGAGAAATAATAGAACCACTAATACGAAAAAGAGATAAAATTATTGTGCCCTCATGCCTTTTATGAGTGTTGTCTCTTAAGCCTTCTACTCACTCCTGGTTTACATATCACATTTCTGATTTCTTAGTCCATAGGCTATTGCCATAGCATACCTGGTTGGTACATACCATACAGCTAGCAGAAACAGCTAGTGTTGTTTTCATTCACATAGATTGGAGGATAAGATTGACTTAAGGCTCTCATCTGAACCTCTGTATCATTGAGCTTTGTATGCAGTCCTTTAAAGGGGGGTGTTTGTGTGAAAAGGATTAGGAAATGAGGCTTGCTAGTCTTAGAGTTAATCATATGTTAGAGAATTCTGTTAATTGTATGTGCTTTTTAGTAGATGAAACCAAGACAGCATCTGCTAAGTATGCAAAGTAAATGTCCTCTATACTTACCTGTCATTGATTTTTTTGTGAGACACCCTCTTATATGTTCCAGGCTGGCCTCACAGATCTGCCTGATTCTGCCTCCCAAGTGCTAGGATCAAAGGTATGCTCCATTGGGCCTATTGGTTCTGGCATATTTTAATTCAGTAAATACCTTAAGTGGGAGGAGGCCTAAACTTGACCATGAATTATGATAGGGAAAATATGCAGGGATTTAATAGGCAGAGTCCAATGGTCATTTTAGAAATTTGAATTTACTGAAGCTTAAGTGTTCTTTTAATGGTGCAGGACATAGGTGAGAGTTCAAGTTTTATATGATTACTTTCTTCAGTAAAGGAGGCATGGGTGGGAGTGATAGCATACAACCTTTAATTCCAGCACTTGGGAAGCAGAGGCAAGGAGATAAGATACAAGGTGTTTGGGTTGTGTTTAACAATATAGCACATGATAGCGTTTCCACATTTGAAATCTAGGAATTTTTTGTATTCATGTACATCATATACAATAAGTCATATGTCTCTAAAATACACAAAATGGGGCTGGAGAGATGGCTCAGAGCTTAAGAGCACTGACTGCTCTTCCAGAGGTCCTGAGTTCAATTCCACCACAGCCATGGTGGCTCACAACCATCTATAATGAGATCTGATGCTCTCTTCTGGTGTGTCTGAAGATAGCGACAGTGTACTCAAATAAATAAATCTTTATAAAAATAAAATATACAAAATGAATATTTGGGGCTGGAGAGATGGCTCAGAGGTTAAGAGCACTGACTGCTCTTCCAGAGGTCCTGAGTTCAATTCCCAGCAACCACATGGTGGCTCACAACCATCTGTAATGAGATCTGGTGCCCCCTTCTGGCATGCAGGCATACATGCAGGTAGAACACTGTATACATAATAAATAAATTTTAAAAAAACAAAAACAAAATGAGTATTTGTACTCAATTCAGTACTTAAGCTAAAAAAAAAGTCTCTGGGTTTCTAGAACACTGAGTAGAATGGCATAGATGTGTGTACTCTGTATAGTGTGTTGCTGTTCTGTAGTTAGTGGTCATAATAGCTTGTTTATGTAAGAAATAGTTAAGGATACATTTTCAGTATGAGCTGTGCTTCAAGTTCATCAGTTACATAGGAGGTTTTTAACCCATTCCTCCCCTAATTGACAGCTACAGTCTCTGTGTGTGTGTGTGTGTGTGTGTGTGTGTGTGTGTGTGTGTGTGTGTGTGTGTGTGTAAGAGAGAGAACTATCTTTAGAAATGGAATTAAGCCGAAAACTTACTCCTTAAATAAGGCTTTGCCTCCTAAGCCAGTAGAATGGAGATTGACTGTATTGTGAATTTCCAGCCAATGGGAAAAAGGTGTCAGGGATTTAAAATATTGGGTCAAATCAGCACTGTAGTCATTTTTTCCCCTTTCTGGAAAATACATTATTAAAAACTACTTTGGTTTTACTAATAGTTTCTTGAATTTATTACTTTACAATGATGATCTTATATACCTTTAACAAGAGCTGTAAGATTCAGTGTGTTCTTCGACCAAGGTAGCTGTTTTTCTGGAATTTAAGTTGGAAATTTCTCTTCCATTCACTTGATACATGCTCGAGGAAAGTGAGCTTATTCAGAATACCCTGTACTTTTTTAAATTGCTCAGTAAATTTGTTGAGGGACGATTAATATGTTGAGTTAAATGAATTGATGTGATACATTGATAATACTGGCCACGGTGAGCCTTTATTGTATGTTTTTAAATCAGGAATTAAGTAAAACGTGTTATGCATATTATTGGGCTACTCAGAAGGCTAGAGGGCAGGATAACTAGCTTATATTGGAAGATGGAGCCCAAACCAGGCTCAATTTGAGTTGGAAATGTAGTTTGTTAGTAGATTGCTTGGCTTGGCTTGTTTGAGGCAATTAAACTACCACTGCTTTCTAGTTATGACTGCATTCAGCTTTGTTTTGGTTTGTTTAATGACTATTTCCATACTTAGGCATGATAAATATAAAGAACTTAAAACTGCACCTGTATTTTGAGGAAAGGATATTGAAAGGAGGCTCTTACTGACTTGGGCCATAGAGAGAAATGTAAATGTACATCTAAGACAGGAAACTACTTTTATACAAAGTATTATGTACTTGTTACTTGCATTGTAGGTCATTGGAGTATTAGGTACATACATGCATATGTTGGAGGTGCATTTGTATGAAATTATGAAAATTGCATTTTCTGTCTAGAAAAGTTGTCTTCTAAAGCTGAGTTTTAAAAATGGGTAAAAATGAGGACTGAATTAACAGCATACCTTAATTAGGAAATTTAAATATAAAATAAGAGCATATAGCTCTATAAAGTGTTTGACATGGTAATGAAACTAGACCTTTGGGAAGAAAAATGATATAAGACAGACAAGGGAATAAATATGTGAGGTGGCCTGAAAGGTTTGTTCATCAAAAGAAATGTTGATCTAGCCTTGCGTAAACTTGAAAGCATCTTATTGCTACTACTTTATTTTGTTCAGAGATCATCTTTTGTATGGTAAAAATATGGTTAAAAAAAGTCTTAACAGTACAGTCACAATCGTGCCAAGGTGATTGTTTTAGTGTGTGTCTGTTAAACAAGTAATGCTTAGTGTCTTTCTATATTTCAGGAGCTGGCTTTAAGATTACTTAGGGTTTCTTTCTCCCCTCTGGCATATATTGTCCTCATTACAGTGGTTTTTATGTCCCTTAGAATGGGATTTTTAAAATTTGATATTCGACTGCATATCTTTTCATAAATTTTAGATTCCATAACCTACCATTTTCTGTCTTGGTTTAGGAACTTAGTGATTTGGCCCGTGACCCTCCAGCACAATGTTCTGCAGGTCCAGTTGGAGATGACAGTAAGTAACTTAGTTTCTTCTTAGTGACTAACTTCAAAAGGTTGTATGTTTTTGTGATAATGAAGTTTTTCTTTTGTTCTCCCTCCTCCTCTTTCTAGTGTTTCATTGGCAAGCCACAATTATGGGACCTGTAAGTATTCTTTTTTTCAGTTTTGCTTTTCATTGAAAATCCAGCAGCATTCTCTTCATCACAATTTTAATCTTTGGCATTAATATATAGTTACTGTCTTTCTGATACAACATATCAACACTGTCCTTTAAAGAAAATGAAATATTGTTCCTTATGTGTATGTCTGATTATATCTTGGGGTACCATCTCTGCATCCACAAAATCCCTTGTTTTGCCTCAGTCTTGGTTTTCTGTATGGCAGTGAAGAGCAGTTATTGAGCATCTCCAGAAGGAAGGATTCTACTTGTGGGTTGTTCCTCAAAGCATCATAACTGCCAAGAATGAATCTACAATAATTGTCTTCTTTTGGTTATTTTTTTAAATAGCCCTAGAGATTTATACAAAATTTTAATCTATTTAGGCAGAACTTGCTGTTTTGAACATACCCAAATTCCTTTCTATCCTGGGTAGATAGACTATATGCTGGATAATGGAATATTCGGGATTATGAATAGCCATCTAAGAATTTCAGCGAATAGACTGATCTAAAACATCTTGAGCAAGATTTTTTTTTTTTTTTTTTTTTTTTTTTTTTTTTTTTTTTTTTTTTTTTTTTTTTTAACTTTAAAGGGCATTTTAGGATCTTTTAAGTACAGCGGGGGTAGTAAAGTAAATAATGTACTGGGTAGGAAAAAATAGTCATTAAATACGTATTAATAATTCTAAAAGAAATATTTTTGGAAGAGTTTGACCTAGTAAGTAATTAGATGGACTAGATCAACAAATACTTTACAGGTTTAAATTGACTTTTTAAAAAAAACGTATTAAGTGTATTTATTTTATTGTACATGTGCACAGAGATCAGGGAATCACTTAGAAAAGTCAACTCTACTTGCATGTTGGTCACAGGGATTGAACTTGGTGTCAGACTTAATGGCAAGTGCCCTTCCTTAATCATGAAGTAATTTCACACACCCTGGATTGACCTTTTTTGAGACAAGTCTCAGAGTTTGTTCCTTAGCCTTCTGATTTCCAAATCTCAGGATTGAATATTTCATATCTAGTTCAAATTCTTGATTTTTTTTTTTTTGTTTTGTTTTCAAAAAAAAAAAAAAAAAGACCTGCTTATTTGAAATTTGTTTTGTTTTAGACAGAGTTGTAATGATGTAATCCAGGGTGTTCTCAAATTTTCAGCTCCCTTCCCACCTCAGGACCCTGAAAGCTAGAATTAACAAGCATGAGTCACTTTACCTGGTTTTAATAACCTTACTAATTTTCTAGCTCAATGAAAGTGAACAAGCAGCTGCTGTGTGATGAGGATAAAGGTATGCATAAACCAAACCAATCTCTGTTAGCCTTCAGGGACTGTAATATAGGGAAGCAGGTAATTGACATATTACAGTATAAGATACTCAAGTAATAAATGCATAGTAGGAGAAACTCATGACTCTGACAGCAGTTTAAGAGAACTGTGAAATGTTAGAATAAAAAGTAGACTTAAATTAAAAAATGGCTGGTATTGGTTTATCTTTAACAAAAGGCCACAGGTCTTTGTTTTTTAGTCTTTTGATTTAAAAGTGCCTTTTTGTTTTAGTGACAGTTGAATATATTCTTAACATTTAAGCATTGGCTTGTTTATTGAGACTATTTGACATTTTTAAATTAGTTGCTTGGGAAACTTGCCACTCTGACTAGATAGATGCTCACTGCAATAATGACTTAGGAATGGGACAACAGCTACTGTCTTTTTAGTGGCTTATATACCTGTCGTATGCTGTGCCCGTTTCATTCACACATTTCAACTATAGTGACTATACTGATAAAAAGAACTTGTGTTTTGGCATATTAAGTCTTTCTTTGTGAAATTGCAGTTGTAAACTAAAACAGTGGGGCTGTGACCACATAAGTTGCAGATTGTTCATTACATCTGGATAATAAGAAAATGTTTTCCTTTGGAGTACTTCCTTAGGTCAGATTGTGTGTAGAGATTATCCTAGTTTTGTTTTTTAATTTTTACTTAAATTTCAGTAAAGGGGAACTTGAATTTTATTAAGTTATACTCAGATGATTCTGAATCAATTGAAAATTCACACAAATGCTTGAAGTTACTGTGGGGTGTGCTGTTTTTTTATTTCTGAAGATAATGGGAACCTCAAAGAATTGGTAAAGAAGTGTTAGTTATCTGATTTAAATGTGGGAAAGGAGGGTCTTTTCATTAACAGTAGTCCCGTTAATGCTTTATGTCATCAGAAATAAGTTCCCTGTCTCTCATGTGGTTAACTTTAATTTGAAAGGTAGTTGGCAGAAAAAGATTGGAAATAATAACTTCCACATTGTTCTGTGACATTACAGCATTGTCAGTAATGGATAGAGGATGATCAACTATAAATAAGGAAATCTGAAATAAAACTGTCAGTTTATAAGAGTTATTGATCCAACTTCACATTTTTATGTCATTTCATACTATCACAGTTAATGTGATGTGTGAAATTTTCCTTTTTAAGCTAAAATAACAATGGCCAAGAAGCAGCTAGTTCAAGAAATTTTTAAGTTTGTGTGTGTGTGTAGGTGTGGGCAGGCAGACAGACAGGAAGACAGGACTTCACTGTACTATGTAACCAAGGCTGGCCTAGAAATTAAAACTTTGTACCTCAAGCTGCCTTCAAACTCTTAGCAGCCCTCTTGTCTCAGCCTTCAAAGTCCTTAGATGACAGGCAAAAGAAGCCACTGTGCCTGACAATCTTTGAGTTCTTTAGAACTGCAAATCAAATGAAAATAAAAGAATCATGTGTGAGATCCCTATTTTCTGTTTTCTTTTGTGCTTTAGGAAGAATGGAATTGACATAGAAGTTTGAGATTTGAATGCATTATCATCAAGTAGACAAGTATATTTAGTAGGCTTGAAAATGTGTCCAGAAGTAAGATACAGTACCAAAGAAAATGAAAACTGTAAAACTTCAGGAGTCAGAGGTTAAAAGCAGAGAATGGATCTGTAGACACATGCAAAATTATTGAATGCCATAGAGAACAAATATTTAGGGAACAAAAGAAGCCAATAGGAACAAAAGTGAGGTAGAGATTCTAAATCTATTCAGATTTGAGATTTCAAAATTTGATGACAATCAGTTGCTCAAAATACTCATTATTTTTTTTTTCCCTTTGGGGTTTTGTCTTATTAGGGTGGGATTTTAGTGTCGCACTGAGGTTTTACCCTATAAGTTGCTCTTCTGTTGTTTTTTTAGAATTTGGCTTTGCCTATATAAATTTCAGCAGTGAATATTTTTATTGAATTTTTATTCATGTGTGTGAGTGCATTTATGTATGTGCCATGATGTCTATGTGAAGATAACCTCTCCTTTGAACCATTACCTTCCATGTAGATTCTAAGGACTGAACTCAGATTAACTGGTATATTGTCAATGCAGCCTTTACCAGCTGAGCTATCTCACTCACCATTCTTGTAGATTGTTATTCAGAAGTCCAGGAGTTAACATGTGGTTGTGGGGAACTTAGATATAATAAATATACTTATCTCAAACTTAGGTCACATTCTGGATACCTTAGGGTTTTTCCCATGTAGTTTTTATGTGTTGCAGTGTTCAGTGGGCTTTGTCTTTTAGTGAGAGCATTTTGCTGAGAGCATTAATGGCATATACCTGTAATGCCTATGTTTATGAAGGACAAGGCAAATGAGCCTGGGGTAGCAAAATCTTGACTGGGAAAACAAATAGTTTTAACATGTGGGAATAGTTGGGAGGTAAAATGGCTGTGCCTACTTAGCATGGACATAGCCTTATGTTGAATCTCCAATACAATAAAACCAAAGCAAACAAAAGACAGTAGGTTTTTGAGGGCTAAAGAGATGGTTCCGTGATTAGGAGCACTGGCTACTCTTCTAGAGGAATGGATGAGGCTTGATTCCCATCACCCCCTTGATAGTTCACAGCCACTATCTATTAACCCAGTCTCGGGTTCCTGGTCTTTGTAGGTGCTGCATATACTTAGTACATAGACATTTTTTAAAGGCTAAATACCCATATACCTAAAGAGGGAAAAACTAAAGCAATCTGTAAGGTTCTTATAATAGTTTTTCCATGTGTATGTTGTATGTTTTGCTGAGCCCTGTGTATTACTCATGTTAAAATTGTATTTACAAGTTTTGTGTCAAACCAGTGAATTTTTCTAGAGTTAATGAATCATACTCATTTACAAAAGTGTTTTTTCTAACATCTAACTGGCAAATTGAGAAATTTCATAACTCATACATACAACCTTTGCAAGCAGTGATTACTTCTGATAATTTAAGTAAATTTTAGAACATTTCTCTAGATAAACTCTTATGAACTTCAAGAGGCAATTACTGAATTTAGTGGTTTTAACTTAAACTCCCATTTACAATTTACTGTCTGTACACTAATGGGTTGTATCTTTTGGTCCATTTTATATTCATAGAATGGAAATGGTAATGTCTATTTATCATTTTTGTTTTTATTAAAACTTGCAGAAAGTTTCAAATCTTTATATTAGCATGGTTAAATATCTATGTGCACATTGTAATGAACAAAAGAGAAAAGGGCACTGGTAGTTTGAAATTTTGTTTTCTAGCTATTGACTTTCAAGAGTATATGATACATTGTGTTTAGAAGAAAGTTGCATGGTTTTATGAAAGAATTTCAAGGTGCCAATTGATACGTAAACTTCGTCAGATATGTACTGCCTCTTGAAGGTGCTTTATTATTTGAAATAGGTATTCATTTTGTGGGTATGGATATGTGCATGTTATGACATGTGAGTAGAAGTCGCAGGACAACACTGAAGTCTGTTCTCTCCTGCCACCATTTACATGGGTTCTAAGGGTTGAACTCAGGTTACTTGTGTGGCAAGTGCATTTATTGGTTTAGCCATCTTTTTTAAGGAATTATCTTGACATACTAAGCCTATTTTTCTCTTCACAGAATGACAGCCCATATCAAGGTGGTGTATTCTTTTTGACAATTCATTTTCCTACAGACTACCCCTTCAAACCACCTAAGGCAAGTATTCTCCTTCCAAAATCTGTTAGTTTATGGATTGTTTTAGAAGAATAGAGAGTTCATAAAAATTTAGGTTTCTGTATAATTGAGGCTTAAGCCTTGTATGTATGTTGAGTAAAAATAAGTAATACATACAGAAATGAGCTGCGTTTATGTAAATAATAACTCCTGTTACAGACTATTCTGGAAATTTTTCATCTAAGAGCTTTCATCTTCCAAGAGCTAAGGTTAGCAGTATACCACATACTGAGCTGTTTACTGATTCCTAATTTCTAAGAATTAGACAAAGATTTAAACTTTTGCCTTTTTGAAGTTGCAAGGCTCAAGTGTTTCTATGCTTAGGCTAAGTGTTAGAGTCTCTAGTAAGCTGCAGAATCAACTTGCCTTATGTGTTGTTACCAAATGTTCCAGTTGCTTAATGCACTTAGATGACTGTAGTGTTAAAGGCTAAGTTGCTGGATCCGTAACACAGCACCTTCTTCGGTCCTGGTATTCTATAGACTAAAGCAGTAGAGTAATGAGTTCAGAGCATATATATAGTCCTTGATTTTTTTTTTTTTTTGTCTCAGAACTATTAGTTCAAATTCATGGTATATGAATGACTAGAAAATAATGTGCTTTAATGTTTTTGTAACCATCTTTAGTTATGTTAAAATTATAGTGTAATAGTTCCTTTGGGTATAAAGTTCATACTCAGTTTGTTGTGTCAGCAATGAAAATAGAATTTGAATGTATACCTGTATCCTAAATGAGTATCCTAAATTCCCTTTCGCAGATTGCCTTTTGATGGTTAAGCTATACTGTTAGGGCTAACCTTCAGAGCTAAGTTAATGGCTTTTTCCCTGCTGAGGCTATTGGTGACTTTTTAAAATTAGCTTTTATTATTATCTAAAATTGATTTTGTTGAAGTTTTCACTCATAAACACACACACACATATTTTTTCTTATATGTGTGTGTGCTTTGATCACATTCTGTTTCCTTATATTCTCATTACCACGACTGCTGGTGAAACTTGGTATTTTAAGCCTTGCTTTTTAAAGAATAGGGTATTTCTTTTTGTGAAAGCTATCTAAAGATTGTGTCATGTGGCTTTGTTTTTTAGGTTGCATTTACAACAAGAATTTATCATCCAAATATTAACAGTAATGGCAGCATTTGTCTTGATATTCTAAGATCACAGTGGTCTCCTGCTTTAACTATTTCTAAAGGTAAAATGACAGTTTCAATATAATAGTTTTCACTACCATGACTTTCTAACAGTTAGGAGGCTTTAGACTTCTGCTTGGATAATATTTTTATTATGCTAACATTTTAATTAATAGTTGCTTGCAAGATTGGATATGTAGCTCAAGTTGGTATAACATCCTTGCATAGCATACACAAAGCCCACTGTCTAATCCTCTCTCCTACTTCATCCCCTCCCCCAGTGCTCTATAAATCAGGTGTGGCACATGCCTAAACAATAGCACTTTTGGGAGTAGGGGCAGGAGGATCTGAAGTCAATATCATCCTTTGGTTGCATAGTGAATCTGAAGCTAGATTGGGATCTTAAAAAAAAAAATGTTAGTGGGTTTGGGTGTTTTGAGTTATTGTTACTTCATCAGTAAAAATAAATTTTAAGGGGATTTTTGTCTAAAGTTTGTTGTAGAGCATTTGCCTAGTAAGTTATTTTCACATAATGGCAAAGTTTATTTTTAGTGTGTATCTGGTGCATACAGAAACCAGAGGTGTCTTCCTCTTCTGTCACAATAACTCTGTGTTTGCCTGTCTCTCTCTACCCACCGATGCTAGGGTACAATCACACATAGCTAGCTGTTCCCAGCTTTTTACATGAACAAACAGTGGGGATTTGAACTTACCTACTGAACTATTGCCTCAGCCTCCAAATTAATTTTAATAAGCTGTTCCTTTGGTGCTAAACTAGTAATTATTTGTGGATGGTATTGTGCACATGAATGCAGATGTCTTGGAGGCCAGAAGAGAATACTAGATCCCCAGGAGCTGTAGTTAACAGGCAGGTGTGAGGACACCAAGAGTAAGAGCTGGGAAACCAAGACTGTCCTCTATACAAAGAGTATGTCCCTATAACTGTTAGGCTATCTATTTAGAGAATAGGAAAATCTAGCCAGTGTTTAAATCTGTACAGCTTTCTACTCTGTTTAACAAACACCTGGTATAGATATTCTATATCTGTTTTTGAACCTGTCTTTGGTTGGGTGTTACTTAATAGTTGTTCTGTGTCTAATAATTGAGGAGTACTTAGGGAATTTGGGGAAAGATTGTTATATAAAGACTACTCTTGTGCTTCTGTCTGTTATGCCTAACACATTCTAGATCTCCAGGCATAACCCAGATGGAAAAAGTTCCTCCTTGTCCCCTTCAGGATTCTGAATGACGAGTGTTTTTTTAATATTCCACTCTGCAAATTCAGTTTTACACAAAACATCTTAAGGATGAGACTGCCTTTTAGTAATTTATAGGCTTGGGTAATTAATTTTTTTTACATTAGAGTCAACATTTTTAATGCTAGTAATTTTAATCTTAGGGGTATTTGATGTGTTAACTATTTTCAAGCTCAATCCTGAAGTACAATATTTTTAAAACCTGGAATAGTTGTTAGCTTTTTACCAAAATGTTTTGAGTTTAGTAAATACAGAGTGAAGCAAGTACGTTGCTTACAGGCAGCACACTACACAAGCATTTCTCTGTCTGCTTGTTAAAATGTTTTTGAATCTGTACACGGACTTGGCAGTATTATCCAATTTTTTACTCTTTTAAGAGTATACAGTTTGGGGACTAATTTTTTAACCTCTTTGAATTTTTAATCTCTTCATGTAATGTCTCATAATCTAAATGCCAGGTTTCTGTTTTCCCACTCCCTGCTGGAATATACTCTTAATTCTGAATTGTATTTCTGCAAATGCAGACTGAATTGATGGGGATTTTGTTTTGTTCTTAAAAGTTAACTTGCTTTTTTGACAGATTTTTAGGCTGGCAAGTCAAAATTAGAAACTGACCTTTTCTGAGTTACTGTATTCTACAATTTTACTTAGCCCACTCAGTTGAATTTGACATTGTGTTTGCAGCAGTGACAGCTACTTGCATTTATGCTGTTTTTATTTATCAAACCCACTTCAGACATTCATGTACCACATAGTCTTGTCTTGATGTAGGTGCTTAGAATGTCACAGGCATTCAAAAAGGGGTGTGTGTGTGTGTGTGTGTGTGTGTGTGTAAAAATAAATAAAATTTGGCATTTTCTAAGTCTATATATAGAACAGACAAGAGTAAGAGTTAGAACTGAAGCCTCACCCTGTACTTCAGAAACACTCACTTGCACTAGTCTCTAGGGACAGTGGTTTTCACTTCTGATTCAAGGAAATAAAGTAGCTTTCGTAGTTTTTGTGAGAAATCTTTTCTAAGGTAGAACAAATGAGTGAGTCTCTGGGTGGTGTTGTTTTGTTTTTGTTTTTGTTTTTGTTTTTTTTTCCTTGCTTGGTTTTGGTGTTCATTTTTTCCAAGCCTTGACGTTATTATAGTACTAAGTTTTATATCCCCTGAAAGTATCAAGAAAATCCTTAAAATCTGATGCCTCTTAAATAGGTTCCCCTACCACCACCCCTTCTTTAAGAACCAAACTGATAGGATGACATGTGACTACTTCTATTAAAAAACTTATATTTGGCCTAATCATTACTGACTTTGGTGCCGTCAGAGCTTTCATTTCTAATACTATTTATTTATAGAAACTTTGTTTCTGTAGAACTCTCTGGAGATAGTGCAGAGAAATAAAATTGAGGTCTAGAGTATATTTTTAAGTTCTACCATTTGCTTGTCCAAACACCTGAAATTGGATTTTTTTTTTTTCTTGTAGTTCTTTTATCCATTTGTTCACTGCTATGTGATCCAAACCCAGATGACCCCCTAGTGCCAGAGATTGCACGGATCTATAAAACAGACAGAGATAAGTAAGTATGCAATTGTTTAATGAATGACTATTAACAGTAGTTTTATTTAGTGAGTTGAGCTTATTTCTGCTGAAATTTGTGACAGTACCTTTTTATGTTTGTTTCTGATTAAGCTAGTTACTAAAACACAATTGAAAGCAGTAAGGGGCCAGTATAATGGCTGAGGCTGCGGCATTAGAAGTTTGAAGCTAGTCTAGGCTACCTAATGAGACCCTGCCAAATATTATCCTAGCATATATAGGACAGTGAGTAGCTCCCTTGAAATGTTTGTTTTCTAATGTTAAACCCTTGCTTAATTTTTCAGTTTGGGGAAATAACCAAGTATGTTTCTCCAAACAGAAAAAGAAACAAGAAAGAAAAAAATACTAATGTAAAAATTTTGGTCTAAATTTATCAAATATTTCATTTATCTTTATGTTCAGCTTAACCATTTAACTTTCATATGTTATTAATGCTAAGTGTGCTTATTCAATTAGGTACAATAGGTTAGCAAGAGAGTGGACAGAGAAATACGCTATGTTGTAGGGTAAGAGGACCTGCACTCTATGGTGCGCTTATTTATGGTACTGCCAGCACTTGAGTGCTGCATGCTTTAAAGCACTGTTAACTAACCGAAGGTAACAGATATGGCAGTTTTCTGAAAACTACTTAACTGCTTGATCTCTGTTTTTTGAAAGTTATACTCAGTCTTCACTACTGCTTGGGATTCTTGCATGGCAAAGCAGTTATTTAGCTTTAGTAAGAAGTAGAAGTGTAAGAGTATCTTTATCCTTCATTAAATTACCATCATGTTTAAATTTAAACATTTTGTGTCAATATTATATGGAATGTGGTGGCTTTACCAGGAAGGTAGTAGTAATCTAAAGAGAAACACTTAAACCTCACAAACTAAATGTTCATTACTGACTGACAAGCATGCATTAATGTTAACTGTATTTTGTGGCTCTTTGTATGCTAAACCAAAACAAGTTTGTTTTAAAATACTGGCTGTTTGAAGAGGGTTTTCTAAATGCCATAATTCTGAATTGATAAGAGGTTTTTTTTTTTTTTAAATATGTTGAGCTGTTTCAAATAGTTGAACTCTATAACTTGGTTTGAAGTGAAACTAGTGGTATTATTCCTTCTAAAAGTTTGACCCTATTCTTTATGATGTACTCATTTCTTAAGGTATTCTCACTTTTTTGTTGGGGTAAAGTAGCCTATATGACAGTGATAATGGGGCAGGGGGAATAGTATTTATCAGTACTGGTGTTCTTCCTCAGTAATAGCCTGGGTCACGGATGAGTTATCTGTTGATCTTTTTTTAACAGGAATGTGGTTGCACTCCTAGAGATTCCCATTCTTCAGCAGGTCTCAGTGAGGATTAGTAGCAATCAGTGCTACTAAACTTTATTTAAAATAAAGCTCGTTCCTTGAAAATTAGTATTTTTATCACCCTTTCTAATGTATTCTGCCTAAGTTTCAAAGGCATTTTCTCTCAATCTCTAGGTTTCAGATTCAATTTTTCAGTAGCAGTGTATGCATAGTTATAACATTGGCCAAAATTTCTATTGATAAATAACATGTATACATACTATTTTTTTTGACAGTCAGTATTAAACTGTACAGTAGGGTGTTTTCTAATATAAAAAATGTGTTCGCATGTACATCCAACTTGAAAGCTTGATAGAATACTACCTTAGTGATGGTAGAGAGGTCTTGTTAAGCCTCCCAGTCTCGGCACCACTTGTGTTTATTAAGATAACACTTCCATGGCTCTTATTTCCCCCACTGCTTTGGATGCCAAAGTTGCTATTTCTATCCTTTGTTGACTTTTATTCTAACCGTAGCCATTACAGGTGATGTAAGATGAATCCACAGGTAAAATAGAAATATTTTCCTTGCCTTTATGATACTAATAATTCTTATTTTAATTTTATTTTTAAATAGCTTATTTGTTTATTTACAGGTACAACAGAATATCTCGGGAATGGACTCAGAAGTATGCCATGTGATGCTACCTTAAAGTCAGAATAACCTGCATTATAGCTGGAATAAACTTTAAATTACTGTTCCTTTTTTGATTTTCTTATCCGGCTGCTCCCCTATCAGACCTCATCTTTTTTAATTTTATTTTTTGTTTACCTCCCTCCATTCATTCACATGCTCATCTGAGAAGACTTAAGTTCTTCCAGCTTTGGACAATAACTGCTTTTAGAAACTGTAAAGTAGTTACAAGAGAACAGTTGCCCAAGATTCAGAAATTTTTTTAAAACTGGAGCATGTGTATTATGTGGCCAATGTCTTCACTCTAACTTGGTTATGAGACTAAACCAATCCTCACTGCTCTAACATGCTGAAGAAGCCATCTGAGGGGGAGGGAGATGGATGCTCAGCTGTCACACCAAAGGGAGCAGCATTATTCTAGCAGCATTTATTCTTGTGTAAACCTTCCACTGTTAGAGATTGAGGTTACATGATATACTTTATGCTCATAACTGATGTGGCTGGAGAATTGGTATTGAATTATAGCATCAGCAGAACAGAAAATGTGATGTATTTTATGCATGTCAATAAAGGAATGACCTGTTCTTGTTCTACAGAGAATGGAAATTGGAAGTCAAACACCCTTTGTATTCCAAAATAGGGTCTCAAAACATTTTGTAATTTTCATTTAAATTGTTAGGAGGCTTGGAGCTATTAGTTAATCTATCTTCCAATTCTGTTTAATATAGCACTGAATAAATGATGCGAGTTGTCAATGGATGAGTGATCAACTAATAGCTCTCCTAGTAATTGATTTATTTTTCTTCAATAAAGTTGCATAAACCAATGAGTTAGCTGCCTGGATTAATCAGTATGGGAAACAATCCTTTGTAAATGCAAAGCTGTTTTTGTATATACTGTTGGGATTTGCTTCATTGTTTGACATCAAATGATGATGTAAAGTTCAAAAGAGTGAATATATTGCCATGTTCAGTTAAAGTGCACAGTCTGTTACAGGTTGACACATTGCTTGACCTGATTTATGCAGAATTAATAAGCTATTCAAATAGTGTAGCTTTAATACGCTGCACATGATTCTGGCAGCCCTAGAGTTCATAAATGGACTTGGGACTCAGCAGTTTTGAAACATGTATATGGAGTTTAAGAAATTTATTTTCCAGGTGCATCCCCTTCTAACTAAAAATTTCTTCATCTTGTACACTTAACAGCTGAAAAAGATATATATATATATAACTTGGGAGTAATAATGGGGCAAAATTTACAAAATAAAGTACTGTTTTGGTGTGGGAGTTGTCATGAGGCTGTGTTGAAGTGACTTAACTGTGGGATACTGACTATCCATTGAGATGGATTTGTTCAGCCATTTACATTAATGAGCATTTAAATGCAACAGATCTTTTCGGGTGACTTAACATGAATGAATAAAAAAAAAGTCAATGCTATTGGATTGTTTGTTTGACAAGTGCTATCTGTGCCACTAAATCCTATGTAGTAATAAGGGCATTACCATTCTTCACCCTAGTTCTGAACCTGTAGTTTCACCTTTTTCTAGCTTTGATTTATTCATTGCTTTATTTCTAAGTCTGTGTTTGATTTCCAGCACATGTGATGTCCACGTTCATATTTTGCACTGCTTATATTTACGTGCAGTCTTATTCCTTGTCTGCACACAGATGTGGAAAGCTAGAAATAAATGTAAAAGCTTAATTTTTTTTATAAACATTTAAATATGTAATTTGGACATGATTTGTTACTTAAGGTTCTCTAAACGAAGTGAAGTGCATGCCTTCTGAAAATGTTCTGGCTTTATTCTGTAATAAGTATTTACATTGGAAAATACCAATTCCGCTATACAATTTTTTCCAGTGAGTTTCTCCACACACTATTTTACCTTTTGCTTATTAAATTGTGGGTTCTTCAGGGTAAGTGTCAATGCTAATCAAAACTTTTGGGTTCAAATTAATTGTTCCCACAAGGGTAAGAACAGTATTCTTTGACTCTTAAAAGAAATCCTTTCTGAGACTTGTACTCAAAACAGCTTTATTAGGCCTGTGTCTTGAAAGCTAGACATAACAGTCAACATTTTTACAAAGCAGTGGTTCTCTAATTGGCTTTCAAATTGCTCCCAACCACCACCTGTGGTATTTACAGAGATGACTTCCTTAAACCATTGATTGTCAGAATTAATGGGTATGTCCAGTTCTCTATCTTTGACTTGATGCTTTATACAACATTTCATATGTCGCTTCTAAGGGAATAAGCCATAGAGGCTTCTCCAGGTTTAAGAGAACAGAGTACCTGGAAAACCAACATTCTGAATGTATGGACACTGAACTGGACTTGGAGTCACCCATGATAAGGTTTTCAAAAGAATCCAAGAATTTGCTCTCTACCCTACCCAGTAGTGTGTGGCATCGCTAGTGCCAGGTACAGGACTAAAGTGAGTATTAGGTTGAATACTGATGTAGGCTATTTGTATGTCCTATGCTGCTTAATGCATACATTCTTAAATTTAAATTTGTCTTTAGAGTCCAGTTGACCTGTTATGGTGAATTTCCTTTTGACTTTTTTCTTGGGCAGGTTTGCAATGTGATAATCAGACTTTTTTTAAACCAATTAGTTTGTTTCCTTGTGTGGGTGTACTCACATTTAAAAGTATGAACCACAGTTAACTAGTGGTCTCAGGGGTAGTGAAACACTCACTTTTTATTTACTGGGTTAGTTGAAGTATACTTAAGACACTGATCATGCTGTGTTCGTGATTTGGGGGGTGGGTAATACTAAAACTAGTCCTGTTTTGTGTTCACATAACAAAACTGTTCAATGACTGTTGGTTACACTTTTAAGTGAATTTGTCTTCTATTTTATGAGGAACCCAGTGCAAGTCACTAAATGTTGTCTAATAGTGACATCTGCATAAGACTTGTAATAGCTAAAGTTAATTGAGCTTAAAGGAATTGTTACCATTAAAGTCTGTGTTTAAACACACTTTGGTCTTACTCAGTAATTCCAGCTACCAAGAAGTCTGCACTTGAATTTAATACTGTATGACCTTGAGTTTTGAATATAACATTGAAGCAGGTGTCAAACTGGTGTAGGGAGGATTATTGTGGTGGTTTTCAAAGTTTTCAGAACTACATTTGAAGCAGGTGTCAAACTGGTGTAGGGAGGATTATTGTGGTTTTCAAAGTTTTCAGAACTATGGCCATTTTTGATGGTTTAGAATACAAGCCCCAATGTCTGATTGAAAAGCTGAAATAATGGAGCCTAGTAGCTTGTAAAGACCAACAAATGATTTAAAAGTGTGTGACTGGCTATAGGTACTTGCAACTGTAGAGGTTTAATTACTACATTACCTGACTTCTCGAAGTGTAAGTTGAGGTTTGAAGAATGCTAGTGTTTGAGCTTAATTGTACTGTAAAGCAAATAGTTAAAATAGTTTGCCCAATGTAATGAGAAACATCAATGGCTTTTGGCAGCAGCAAATGTTCTGCGGTGCAGTGTTTCTTAGACAAGGAAAATGGGAGTCTGGCCACCACTTGTCTGTTTCTTGCTACTTGGACTTTAGCTTTGTTTTTAAGGGCATTCTTTAATGATTAACTCAGACACAACAGTTTCTGCCAGTTTTTATTCATTTATTTTCTAATTTATAATTGTGTCACATAAAAACAAGTACTTTTCAAGCCCTTGGTACTTAGGTTAAACAAAAGGCTCTTCTATCATTTGGCTTCCTGTTGTCATACACCTGGCTATCATAGATTCTCTGAAGACAAAACTGCCTCTTAGGTCTCAATTGTAAGTACTCATTTGGACTGATCTAAAAGGGGCATCTTCCTTTCTGATCAAAATGATTATTCTAAGTTCTGCCATAAACCATCCTAACAATGTGATAATAAAGTAGTGCTGTAAAATTTTGAGTTGTTGCAGTCTCACGTTACCAATGGTGCCATGCCATGATTTTGATTTGAGACAGCCTAGAGTTCACTTAATGTAGACCAGGCTGGCCTCAAACTCCTGACATACCTGCCTCTTCCTATGGTTAAAGGTATACACTACCGTGCTCATTCTAGTCATGGTTTTCCAATAGCATCTGTAGTATCACATAAATTTTAACATATACCTCTTTGTCCCACCTCTATCACTATTCTGGTTAAGTTCACCTTTGTGCCTGCAAATACAATGCTTTCCTCTATGTAGACAGATGATAGTTTTATACCATATGCTATGAGGCTTTTTTCCCTTATGGTACATCTCTAATGTCAGAGTGGCATTTATTGAGCATTTTATTTTATACAGTGTATCAACTATAGAGTGCATCTGGACTACTGCTCTGTGTGTAATGCATACTTAGTTTTGATTTGGGTCCATCCTGGAATGTAAATGCTTTGGATATTTTAAGTAGTTTTTTTTTTTTTTTTTATTTTTTACACAGATGAGAGTTTGTGGTTACAATCTTTTACATTTCTACACTATAGAAGATAATTTCTAACTTTTACTGTCCACAGCAGGGCTTATTTTCACCCCAAGTTTTTTATTCTGAGTATATAGGTGTATAAACCAAACATAACTTCATTTTAAATGTTCTTGGAAGATAAGTCTTATTGAAGTGGGTGTCTTTATTCTGCCTGAATCTTGTTCAGGTATTGTGATTACAAGATGTAAAGCATCTTCAGTGTCTTATTAGAAGTTTTTAATTTCAGATCATCAGCAGTGAGAATGCTACCTACAAGATGAATAATGGCACAAGTATATTTAGGTTCATTTTACAACTTGTTGGAAAATTTGCCCTAATCTCAAGCCAAATTTCCTCAACAGTTTTTACAGGCTGGCAAATAAAACCAATTTAAAAAAAAAAACAACTTACAAACTGAATTGATAATTGGATGATAAGTAGTGGTAGGGAAATTCCAAGTTCCTGTTTTTCTATAATGCTGCTTGAGAGAGAAGTGGTCTAGGGTAACTTGTAAGAGTAGAAAATTGTACAGTAGATCAAGGTTTATAAAACAAGTATTTGCTGTTTGTGTGGCCTGCTGCTATGTGCTGTACATGTTGCACAAAACCAGTGTGAAGTACAAAATGACTCAGGAGAGAGAGCACTTTGCCA
The DNA here is from genome assembly GCF_011762505.2 of Arvicanthis niloticus. Taxonomy (NCBI): domain Eukaryota; kingdom Metazoa; phylum Chordata; class Mammalia; order Rodentia; family Muridae; genus Arvicanthis; species Arvicanthis niloticus. Next base: position 111,975,543 of record NC_047661.1, read on the forward strand.
AAAACACCCAGATTCCCTGCAGGCTTGGCTCTGTATTGCTTTTGGTTGCTGTGTTTTTGTAAATGTTTACTGTTAATCTTGTTTGTGGCCCCCATACTTACTTACCATGTGGGATTCTGACTCAGTTTAAGAGTCTTGGCTCTAGAGTACTGTAGGTGAAATCGTAGCATAGACTACTTTTTATTAGTTCAAATAATTACAAACTGGACAATTTTGTAAAACATTGTGGGAATAACTTGAAAATGTCAGTCATCTCTTCTAAAAGAAATGACTCAGTTGTGCACACTTGTAAATCTTAGCAGTTGGGAAGCAGAGGCACGACCATCACAAATTAGAAGCCAGCTTTGTTTACATAGCAATACCCCATGGGGCTCTAGGAGCATTCTCAAGCTCAAACAAAATTTAAAACAAAGCAGGAAACATACCTAATAAGATTCAAGTCCTAGGAAAGTGGTAGTTTTCATGGCTTCATGCCATACTGGTGTCAAATTGTCCCTATGAATTCATCCTTGATACAATCAGAAGTCCATTACCTTCAGTTTTGCTGTTGTCAAAACTCCCTTAGAGAAGCTTAGGTGACTGTAGCCAAAACAGAAAAACCAGAGAATATTTAAAGTGATTCCAGATCAGCTGAAGAGTACCTTTCAAGAGCTTGGTAGCCAACAGACTGAAATGAGTAGCCTACCACCAGGCGGAGAGATGACTCGGCACCTAAGCCCAGCAACCATGATGAGCAGCTCACAAACACCAGCTTTGAGGACTTTGACCCCCTCTTCTGGCTTCAGTGAGTACTTGTCCAAGTATGGCATATACACAGATGACACAGCTACATAAAATTTAATCTTTTTTTTTTTTTTTTGGTTGGTTGGTTTTGTTTTTTGAGACCGGGTTTCTCTGTGTAGCCCTGGCTGTCCTGGAACTCACTCTGTAGACTAGGCTGGCCTTGAACTCAGAAATCCGCCTGCCTCTGCCTCCCAAGTCCTGGGATTAAAGGCACGCGCCACTACTGTCCGGCAAGTTTAATCTTTGAAATGGGAAGATGTTAAACTTTTTGAGTGACGTGGAAGCTTGTAGAGAATTCACATACAAACCACCTAATTAAAGTTATAAAAAAACCCCAAAGTTTTAAAACAAGTGAAATGTTAGGAGTTACAATGACTCAAAAATATTTAGTAAGTTATCAAAGGTGTGCAGAACTTGCTCACTGAAAATGAAAATTTATGAGTTAAGTCCAAAGGTGTAAATCTTGTGTTTATTATGTATTAGATTTATGGTGTTGAGGTAATATGCTTCAAGCAATCTAGATTCAGTGTTATTTCTGTCAAAGGCAAGAACAAAGGCAAAAGATTCGACTTCTAGACTCACCAGAAGGTAACAAAGCTACACTAACCAAAATAGTTTATTGGAAGGAGAAAGCATAGGCCTTGAAATAGAAATGAGGAACCATGTATTTCTGGTCAATTCACATTTCACATGATAAAGCAAAACCATTCACATGGGTAAGTAGTCTCATCCAAAAACTACTGAAACAGCCAGGTAAATACATAAATTGTTCTTGGGCCTCTGCCTTACATCATCCTAGAAGAATTGACATGTAATAGATGTGCAAGCCAGGCATGGCAATGATGGATGCACTTAATAGTGTTATCTAGCACTTAATAGGCACAAGCAGAAAAATTAGCAAGTTGTTTAAGGCCATCAGTTGTGCCAGAGGACATTGTAATAGTGAAAAATGTACAGTGTGAAAACCAGTTGCAAGTTTTATGTTAAAGATCTAAAATCCAAAAATATAATTTATAAATAACAAAAACATTTCTTCAAAGAAAATGTACAAATAGGCAGCAATCATGAAACATGATTGAACATTATCAGTGAAATGGCAATAAAATCACAAGGAGGTGATTAGGATAACTGTGGGGTTGGAGAGACTTCTCACCAGTTAAGAGCTCTGACTGCTCTTGGAGGGGAATCAGGTTTGATTCCTTGTACCACACAACAGGCTATAACTTTAGTCGCAGGGGATCTGATGTCTTCTGGCACAAACGTAGCATTCAGACAGACAAACATTCACACACATTTTTTTTTAAGTGGAGAATAGTGCTGCAGATTTGGAGAAAAATACTGGGCCTTTTCTGATAGGAACTTAAGAGGTTCAACACCTGTAAAAGGAGTTTGGTGGTTTCCCAGAAACAGACCTAGAATACAGCTTAAGTAGCACAGCACTTGTCTCATATGCACCAGCCTAGGTTACTCAGGAATCAATCCATCCCTAAAATGTATCAGCACAAAGGGTAGATAAACCATAATATTTTAGTTTCCAGGTCCTGTTATGAATTCTCTACATATGTCAACATGTAAAAAATTAATTTTAAAAATATTTATTTTATGTGTATGAGTATTTGCTTATTAGGCATATGCACCACACATGTGCCTGATGCCCAGGTCAGAAAACAGCATCTCTCCCTTGGAACTAAGCCCAGGTCCCCTGCAAGAGTAACAAATGCTCTCAATCACTGAGCCATCTCTCCAGTCCTATAAATCAACTTTAAAACCTAGTAACTTGTAGTATGTTTATTATGGTATGATTATATCACTGTCCCTACATTTTATCAGTGAAAGCTTGAGAAAAAAAGAAGCTAATACTCATTGAGTGCCAGAGATTAAGATTTAAGCAGATACTCATCTTCCATAATCTTACCACCTAACCATTATGATGTATATGAGAGAGAGGGCTGGGGAGATAGATCAGTCAAGTGTTTGCCACATAAACATGAAAATCTGAGTTCAAGTTCCAGCAAAAGTCCTAACATGGTGGAACATGCTTGTAATCTCAGTGCTGGGAACTAGAGACTGTTGGGTGGATCCCTGGGACATGCTAACGGTAAGTCATCAAGTCCCAGGGTCCCGTTCTCAATAAAGGGATGGCTCCTGAAAGTGAGCAACACCTGAGGCTGCCCTTTGGTCTGTTCACACACATGCATGTGTATTTGCATACAAGTGTCCCTACACACATGCACAGTCAACTACATTCTCAACACAAATGTAGAAGTAGTGAGCAAGATACAAGTATAATGCCAATAAAAACTATGGGTTAAAAAGTTGAATAATTAGTCTTAGAAGATAGGTTTAGTGGCCTGGTAGGTATAATTCACTAAGGCATTCAAACTTCAATATATAAAGAAGGAATTCAGAGTGTAGTATAAGAAATGAAGAAAGACTAAAAAACACTTAGATACAAATAATGGTTCTACCACCTTTTCGTTTTGAGACAGGATCTCTTTATGTAACCTTGGGTAGCCTGAAACTCACTATGTAGATCAGGCTGGCCCTTGAACTCAGAGTGCTGAGTCTTGAGTTTCAGTTTACTGCCTGCAGCCTACAAGAATATCTTCCAATATATTTTATTTACATAATCCATTATAATTATGAGTACTAAATTATTTTAAGAGTTTATCTTTAAAGTTGGTGTGTGGTTAGAGTTCCTCAATAAAGAATATTGGAGAGAGATTGAAGGAGCAGGATTCTCTAAAAATTTCTGGTGTGGGGCTGAGAGTTGACTGGTGGAAATATGAAGCCAGTATCATCTATGCACAAGCCCTTGCAGCCCTGGCTGTAGGACAATCTTTCTGTGCCTCTTTAACAAGTTTTTGCGTGGCCTACACAGAGCTGCCTGTTGCCTGTGCACCCATAGTCCTAAAGTCATCTGAGAGTATCAGTGTTTTATATGCCTACTAACTGTGCCCAAAGGATCTACAAGTTCTGATCCCCCTGCGAGTTTCTGTGCAGGCTGAATGATCTTAAAGGGGGCCTGAGCCCCTTGGACTCCTGCCTACATTGCCAGTTGTGATCAATTGCTTCCCTGCTTATAACCTACCAGGTGGCCTGTCCTTGGTATAGGATCTCCAGACTGGTTGAGGCCTGCCTAGCTAAATGCATTGTTTTTCTTTGTTTTGTTTGCTACCTAACAGTCTAGACTTAGCACCACTAAAGGGATCTGAATCTCCATTTTCAAGTTTGCATACTTGGATATTCTGCCCCAGCCTGAGGACCCATGTAATATCCTTTTATTACCATGTATTACCTTAGCTAATTCTTATATTATTCTCCAAACTTAACCCATGGTGTGATTCTTTACTGATTGGACTTAGACTCTTAAAAAATGTGGGAATGAAGCAAAAGACTTTTGAAATTTTAGAGAAAAGGGCTCATTTAAAAAAAATAGAATCTACATAAAATACAGATTAGGTAAACCCACTTGAACCTCAAAGAGAAAGGGGGAAAATTCAACACATTGTACCGAATAGGAAGGAAAAAATTTAAAGCAATTAGACAAAAACTAGTAAATTATCTAGAAAAAAAATGAGAGGGACATTCACTTGTGGGGTATGTGGAGAGTACCACCAGAATTGTCTTGGACCTGGTGAAATGGAACATGTTTAAACCCTAGAAATCTCAAAACTTGAGAACGGCAGGAGCAAACTAGCTCCCTCCCTGTTTCTGAGCTTGCCTTGGAGCACATAACCCAGAGAACCCCAGCCAGGAGGTCACAAGTACTCAGTCATGTAGCAGAGCACCTGGCATTTCTTTCTTTGCAAATAAGACATCTCAGTAGCGTCAGCCTTCAGCCAGTGAGACTTTTCCTTCCCTGGATATTCTCATGCTCTTCCCCAAAACTATATAACTCTTGGTTCACCCTGAAAAAAGTGTATGTGTTCAAACCCACCCCCAATAAAAAATATGAACAAGCTAAGATTGTCTCAGAGAGCTGCTTCATTAAGGATGGTCAGAGCAGGCCTTCAACTAAAAGGGCTGAAATACTAAGGTCCTTAGAGAAGTCCCTCCTCCACCCCAGGCCCAAACATACACAGGCATAATTGCTTCCAACTGTACCTGGATCCTGCTTGTCCCGGACTCTGCTTCATCCTCCCAAGCCTGGTGAACAGAGGCATTACATGTCCCAGAGGGAAGAGGTGAACTGTGGACCCCACCAGTTCTAGACTTCAACCTGTTCTCTCCAAACCAATGTATCAGCCTCTGGACATCCTGAGAAGAGAGGCAGAACCTAAAACCACATTCACTTAAGAGCAAAAGATTTGGGGAAATAGTTTAGCAAGTAAAGGCATTGCAAGTACACAAATCCTAAATGAAGTAGAAATTTGTGTAATCAAAATGAACTGAGGGCTGGAGAGTTGGCACAGCAGTTAAAAACACTGGCTGTTCTTCTGAAGGACACAGGTTCAGCCTCATGGTGGCTAGTAACCATCTATAACTTCAATTTCAGGGTATTCTGGTCTCTGAAGGCAGAGGATAATCCATGCATGTGATACACAGACATACAGATGCAGGCAAAATGCTGTGTGTGTGTGTGTGCATGTGTATAACATTTAAAAAAAAAAACTCAAATGGCTGAGGGTGACGTGCCACTGTGCCTCTGCCCCTCACCAATAATAAATCTAGAAGTATGAAATACCATAAAGAAGAGAAAGTGAGAAATTCAACACTAACTATGAAGCAATATTTTCTGGGATTTAAAAACAACAACAACAACGCCTTTAATGGTGGCACACGCCTTTAATCCCAGCACTTGGGAGGCAGAGGCAGGCGGATTTCTGAGTTCGAGGCCAGCCTGGTCTACAGAGTGAGTTCCCGGACAGCCAGGGCTACACAGAGAAACCCTGTCTCGAAAAACCAAAGACAAACAAACAAACAAAACTTACCATGCAGCTCCATGCTTGTCTAACATTTTTTAAAATATTAGAACTAAACAAAAAAGTATGAATTGAGCAGAGGCATAAGATAGCATATAAAGAGTTTTAAGGCCATTTTGGAGGGGGCAAAGATGATACATTCTATAATCCAGTAAGGTAGATAGCATGTTCAAATGCACTGTGTGGAAACTGAGAGTATTGTTTGATGATCGACACCTACCAGATTTGTATCAGCCTGTGTGTTAGATACGTAGAGGAGAAATTAGTAGTTCAGAGACAGGTTTATACCTTCTTTGGGAATTCCAGTGAGTGAGTATATGAAGGATGAATGACACGGCATATTTGTCTCCAAAAGAAAACACTGGCTCCGAGAAAAGTCTGCCAATGAAAGCTAAGTGCATGGGTGAATGTCTAACAGAAACATTCACATAGGCTCAAACTATCACCCCATACCCAACATGTGTTATTTACGAAGCAGGAAACTGCAGCTTCCTCTGGGGAAGCCTGGCAGGTACTACCTTAAACACATAGGCAAGGTTACTATGAGTAACACACATCTCCACAGTGTTCTGTATTGAAGGGCATCTCCTCATTTGTCCTTTCTGCTCACAGAGACACACACTCAATCTACTTATGTAAACCATAGACAAACCCAGCTGGAAGGACGTTCTGCAAAAGAACTCCCAGCATTCCTCAACACTGTTGAGTTATAAATGGAAATCTCACAGATGGGAAGGAGATGGGAGCATGAGAACTAAACGGGATATAAATTCTGGATGGAATAACCCCCCCCCCCCCAAACAATGTTGATGGAAAAACAAACATCGGAATATAAATGATTTGATAGTACGGTATCAGCATTAGCTTTTCGATTTGATTAGTCTTCTTGGGTTATATAATATATGAAATAGTAAATGAATCTGGCTGAATGACACAGAGGGATTCTTTGTACCAGTTTTATGATGCTTCTATAAGTCCAAAACCAGCTGAAAAGAAAAGGCGTCTTTCATAGAGAGGGAGGGGAGAAGGGTTGGGGTGTTGTTTGTGAGTTCAAGCATACCTGTATTTTCACGAGTATGTAGAGACAGAGGACAACCTTTAGGAGCTGATTTTCTCTTTCCACTGACATATGAGTTTCTTTACCCACTGAGCCATCTCCTGCCCCCCCCCCCCCCCAAAAAAAAACCCTTTTAACCTGAAAGGAGAAAAAAAAATCAAGAAAATACAAGCTGCATAATACTCACATTCTTAGAAAACAACTGGACAGAGGGAACAGAGAGCATCTCAATGAAATCAGGAAGTCTTTCTCTCTGGGTTTGGAGGGATGGTTTTACAAGGCACAGAACTGCCTTGGTATGTTTCCTGTTCAGCATTTTAGACATTTCACTCCAAATCACCTTGCCTGACTCTCCAAGAAGTTGGCGATGAGCTCAAGATGGCTCTTCTGTAGTTCTCGAAAGATTTTCTTCCTCCTGTTGCCTTCATGTGATGGTTTGTATATGCTCGGCCCAGGGAGTGGTGCTGTTGGGAGGTGTGGCCTTGTGGGTGTGGGCTTTAATGCCCTTATCCTAGCTGCCTGGAACAGTCTTCCACTAGTAGCCTTCTGATGAAGCTGTAGAACTCAGAGCTCCTCCTACTCCATGCCTGCCTGGGATGCTGCCATGCTCCCACCTTGATGATAATGGGCATTTGAACCTCTGAACCTGTAAGCCAGCCCCAAATAAATGTTGTTCTTAAAAGATTTGCCTTGGTCATGGTATCTGTTCACAGTAGTAAAACCCTAAGACGAGTTCTTATCCATGTGATTATTTTGTCAGCAAGAAGCCAGAGGAAAATCAAGCCAGTAAGTAACATCCCTCCATGGCTTCTGCATCAGCTCCTGTTTCTTGACCTGCTTGAGTTCCAGTCCTGACTTCCTTTGGTGATGAACAGCCGTGGGGAAGTGTAAGCTGAATAAACCCTTTCCTCCTCAACTTGCTTCTTGGTCCTGATGTTTTGTGTAGGAATACAAACCCTGAGATACTTCATTTAGTCTTCGGTTGAGTACGATTGGATTAAGGGATGCCTACATAAATTTGCTTCTATCATTTATTTTGCTCAATGTCCTCTGAGTTTCATCTGTGATGGGATGCCTGACCTAGCTTTGGGTGAAATTCTCAGTCATTACTGCCTCAACATGTCGCATGCTCCTGTCTGTCTTTTTCCTACGGCATCACTACTTCCTGTTTCTTAGCACTTCCACAGCTGCCCTTGCACTCTCAGATGTTCCAATTCTTTTCAGTTTATTTGTCTTACTTTAATTTTTACTTTGGAAATTTTCTGTTGACATTTTCAAGCTCAGAAGTTTTTCTCTTGGCCAATATTATACCTACTTCACTCAAAGACAGCTTTTGTAGGGGGGTGGTAGTGTGTAAATGTGTGTGTGTGCTCATGTGCGTGCATGCATGAACACACATATGTACTGGCATGTGTGTATCACAATGCACATATGGAGGTCAGAGGACAACCTTTGAGAGTTGGTTCTTACTGTTTATCCTGTAGATCAGGGAATTAAATTCAGGTTTTCAGGCTTGGTGGCAAGCGCTCGTATCCACTGAGTCACCTTGCTGGCCCTTGACTGGATTTATAGTCACGTAGGAGACACAACCCTGCACAGTCTGAGAAGGTTTCCCCAAAAAGTTTGAGGAGAAGATCATTCCAAATGCTAGTGCCACCATTGCAAGGGCCTAAAGTGCTGCACTGAATAACAACAACAACAACAACAATAACAATAATAATAATGGCAGAAGCCAGGGAGCACCAACACGCCTTGCTCTCTGCTTTAGGATTCTTTTTGTTTTGTTTAATTTTAAGTGTATGGGTGTTTTGCCCCCAGGTCTGCCTTTCTGTACTGTTCATACGACTGGTGTCTGAGGAGGGCATTGATTGGATCCCCTGGAACAGAACATTCTGGAACAGAACATTCTCAGGCAGTTTTGAGCCACTGTATACGTACATGCTAGGAATTCAACCCATGCATGTCCTCTGGAAGAACAGTCAGTGCTCCTAACTGCTGAGCCATCTCTCCGACTCTGATCACTGCTTTGCGATGTAAGGAGTCCCTGGTGCATGCTCCCGTCACAGTGGACTGTGCTGTCCCTTCTCCACAATCAGCGATATTCTTTTAAACCTGGGGTCTTCAAGTTGTTCCTTGTCAGATATCTGGTCACAACACCAAGAGAAGTCATCACGCCCACTCCTGACATCCCAGATCAGAAACTGGACTTATTTCTTTGCATTTAAAAAATTTATTTATTTTTTTAAAAAAATGATCAAAATGTACATTGTAATTATTCATTAATACAATGTATTTATTTTTTATTTTATGTATATGGGTATTTTACCTGCATGTATGTCTGTGCACTGCATGTGTTCCTTGCGTGTGGAGGCCAGAAGAGGCTGTCACATCCCTGGAACTGGAGCTACAGATGGTTGTGAGTCACCATGTGGGCGCTGGAAATCTCACCCAGATCCTCTGGAAGAGCAGGCAATGCTCTTAGCCACTGACCAATTCTTCCAGTCCTATCCTTTGGCACATAGGTTTTCTCTTCCCAACAGTCCAGAGAGGAGACGAGTTGTTGTTTCTTTTTGTATCCCCTTGCTTTCTGTAGCTGCCTTTGTTTCTGGGTCCCACCTTTTTTTTTTCCCAGTTGGGTAACCATGCTTTAAGAGAAATGGTGATGTTCTTTAAGAGCTCCCTCAGAGGAACTCAATTCTTATAGCTTGCTGATGTTTTCTGTGTGTCCTGTGAATGACATCTCTGGTGGTCTTGGGCAGCATCCCAGTATCCCGGCTCAAGCCCTGTTACTTCCTGTGGGGTCCTCTCAGTTTACCACAGTTATACACCCTTGGCACACGGTGTCCCAGTGGTGAGCATAGATGCCACCACTTTTACTCCTTGTGATATTTGAGAGTATAGGGACCATGGCAACTGTCAAACTTCCCCGAGCATTATCTATTTCATCTGGTGCTCTCTCTATCTCTGTCTATCTCTTTGTGTGTGTGTGTGTCTGTCTGTCTGTTTGTCTGTCTGCCTCCTTTTTCTCCTTATTGATGGGTTTAGAATTTCCGCATTTGCAGCTTCTGGCTGGGAATGAGGCGCCGGGCTCTTTTGTCGTCCTAATCTCCATGACTAATTCTATTGGAGAATTCCCCGCCTAAACCTATAGGCTTAATCTTTCTTGATATTATTACTTTAAATGTTTTAAATTTTTATTTTATTATTTAATGTGAATTTATGTCTCACCTATAGGTATGTATGTATGTATGTATGTATGTATGTTACATGCACGTCTCATGCCATCAGAGGTCTGAAGAGGACCTTGGATTCCCTGGGACTGGATGGAATGAAGCACAGGTAGTTGTGAGCCACCAAGTGGGTGCTGGGAATTGAAACCAAGTCCTCTGCAAGAACAAGTGTTCTTGAACTTGGCCCTGCAAAATGGTTTCCACAAAGAAAAGTGGCGAGAAGAGCCATTCTGCCATAAACGAAGTGGTGACCAGAGAGCACACCGTTAACAGTCTCCAGCACATCCATGGAAGAGGGCTTCAAGAAGTGTGCCCCTTGGAAAATTTGCCATGAAGGAGATGGGGACTCCAGATGTTTGCATTGATGCCAGGTGCAGTGTTCCATAATGTATTTGTGTACATTTGTCCAGACACTGTAATGAGGCTGGGGACTCACCGAATGAACTCTAACATGTTATCTTACCTGCCTGTCACCACATTCAGAAATCTACAAACTGTCAATGTGGATGAGAACTAACCTTCGGAATGTCAAATAAAGTTGAAGATCTGCCAACAAAACAAACAAACAACCCCCCCCCCAAAGAACAAAACAAACAAACAAACAAAAAACCATGTGCTCTTAACCACTGAGTCAACTCTCCAGTCAAACCATTATTACTGTTTGGAGACAGGCCTTGTAGCACAGGCTGGACTCAAGATCCCTATGTAGACAAGGATGATCTTGAACTCCTGATGCTCCTCCCTCTGTCTCCCAAGTGCTGAGATTCCAGGTTATAACCAGTCACCACAATTTGTTTAGACTTAGTGGTTGTTGTCTTACAGCTATGAGCATCTCCCTTATCCTTTCTCTTAAACAGTGTAACTTCAAATGCACAGAAAACACCCACCTCAAACCCTGTGCTTGCTCTTCTGCCGTGAGAAATCTGAACTTTGTCAGCTGGGTTCTGCTTTCCTTTCTTAAGCGTCGCTCAGTGCCGTTGCTTAAGCTGTAGAAGATATTTCTTGATAATTTACAAGTTTTGCTTCATACTGACTGGTTCGGAAATTCTTTCTCTGTGACCATAAGATTCTGGCCTCTTCTGGGTAGAGGTCTCTGAAAAGAACCCAGGGGCCGATGAGATGCCGCAGCAGTTAAGGGAGAATGTCTCTAAGCCTGACACCCTACGTTCTAGCCCTGGGATCCACTTGGTGGAAGATGAGAATCCCAGTAAGTTCCTGACAGGCTGACTTCCACATGCTCGCTGTGGCAGGAACCCCCCTCCAATCCCGCCATGAAATTAGTAAGTAAATAAATGTGGGGTGTTTTGTTTGTTTAAAAGAAGATGAAGAACCCAGCCTGCATCTCTGTCTCTGAAATAAGTGTCTGCATTCTTTTAAATTCAGGGAATGGGAATTCTGTTGCTTGCTCAATCCTACAACAGTGAAGTGAGGGATTTCAGACTCACCTGTAGCTCTAATGCAGCTTCAGGAAGAAGCAACTCCACAGGGCCTAGGACATGTAGCCACCGCTAAAAGGGAGCACATGGCACCTCTCAGTCAACAGTTGAAGCAACCTTATGCGTTTATAGTTAGCACTGTTTCGTCCCAGCAGATCGCCTATCAAGGGAACGTTCAGCCTGGGAGATCCTGAGGGCTGGGACCATATACAATCTGCTGGCCAGCCTTAGCCGGAGCAGTCCCGGGACAGAGCCTGCACACCATTGTGGACGCGTACCTGGGGTCTCCCAAATGGTCAGAATCTGCTTTCCAGATTTTCCTGTGGCTTTGCACCATGCAGATGCGCGTCCCAATTACAGGGTCGAGCTGGAGGGAGAAGCCCAGCTCACAGGTCGCAAAGACCCTGGCCCTGGGCGGTACTTACACCCCAGTGGCGGGTCCCGGACGCAGTTCCTCCCTGCAGGGCTGCGGGAAGTGCTCAGCTGACCTGGGGGCGGGTCCGGGCTCAGGGCGGGGACAGAGTGGCCAGGCCTTGGCAAGGCTTGGGCGACACTGCCGGTTCCCTGCTGTAGTCAGCATGCATCTCTACCTGCTCTTGCTATTGGCGTTGTGCGGGGCAGGCTGCGTGGTGGCAGGTCCCAGTTACAGCCTAAGAGGGAGCTGGCGGGTGAGCAACGGGAATGGCTCCCTGGAGCTACCGGCGACTGTCCCCGGCTATGTGCACAGCGCCCTGCACCAACACGAGCTGATCCAGGTAGGGTGCACAGCCACCGCTCCATGCGGGTCCAGGTTGATCTGTGCAGCTGTGGACAGTTGGGAAATGGCCTGGCTGTGGGGGTTCAGGCCAATTGTGGACACTGACCCCCCCGCCCCCGCCGGGTCATCAGCGACCCTGCGAGGCGGAAGTTGCCTATATGAAACAAACAGTATGTCTGCTGTCTACTTAGCGTGGTGATTCTCTGCTCAAGCATTTCATAAAAGGACTTTTCTTTCTCCCTAAGGACAGGGTTACTGTTGCAATCATCTGGATGCTTGTAGGAGCTCTTAGTTTATCAAAGTTTATTGACTGTAGTGTCTCAGGTTTTCTTTTCCTGCTTTGAAGCCTCAGAAGTCAGGTTTGAAATAAACGCAAGGGATTGCACTAGTAAAGTTTGGTTGTTGATGCTAATGAAAAGCCCAAATATTTGGGGAGTGTGTGTGTGTATGTGTGTGTGTGTGTGTGTGTGTGTGTGTGTGTGTGTGTGTGTGTGTGAAACCCAGAGCCATGAGCATGCTAAGCACACACTGTGCCACCGAACTATACCCCAGTCCTAAAGCCTAAATAATGTTGATTTTTTTTAAATGGGAGTCTGCTCATCCAACAGTGTAATAGGTTTCGTTATGACAGTTTATGTGAGTGTACCGTGTTCTCTGCTCATATTCGGTTTTTACAGTGTCTTGCCACACATGATCCCTCCCTCGTACAAGTAGTTTCTTTCTGCTATGGTGTCCTATATACATAATACTCATGCATACATACATTTAGAGTCAACATGAGTGAAAACATGCCATATCTTGTTTTCTTTGAGTCTGATTGGTCTTACCTAACGTGATCATTTCTATTTCCATTCTTGCGTAGTTTTCTTTGTTGTTGTTTTGTTTTTACCACATTCCATTGTCTTTGTTATTTTTACCTTCTTTTTCTGGCTTTCTGAGACAGGGTCTCATGTAGTTCAGGTTGGCCTTGAACTCCCAATGTAACTGAAGATAACTTTGAACTCCTGATCCTCCTGTCTCCTCCTCCTATGTGCTGGAGATACAGTGTATAACACCATGTACGGCCTAATTACATTTTCCCTTATGGATAGTGTGTGTGTTCGACATTTTCTTTATCTATTTTTTTTGTTAATGGGCACCTGGGCTGATTCTATCACATGACTATCATGCTGCAACCAATGGATGTGCAAATATTTCTGCACTATGCTGCCCTGGGATCCTTCAGGTATACGAAGGAGTGGTGCAGCTGGATTACAGGGTAGGTTCATTCTTAATGTTTTTTTATTGTCATTGTTTTTGAGACAGAGGTTTTGTTTTGTTTTTATTTTCTTTGTTTCTTTGTTTTCTTCCTTTTTGTTTTTCAAGACAGGGTTTATCTGTGTAGCCCTGGTCGACTGGCCTCAAACTTCACAGAGATTCACCTGCCTCTGCTTTTTGAGCGCTAGGATTAAAGACTTAAGCTACAAACACAGGTCGAGTATCACTGTTTTAATGGTTTGAGGAACCTCCATACTGATTTGTATAGTGAGCCAGTATAAGTGTGTGTGTGTGTGTGTGTGTGTGTGATCCAGAGGTTGATGCTGAGTATCATCTGTCATATTTACCTTATTTATTGAGGCATGGACTTTCACTGAACCCTGCGCTCAGTGATTGCCTAGACTAGTTAGCCACAGTCTCCACTCTCCCACTGCCAGGATCACAGATGGAACCTCAACTCAGGTCCTCCTTGTGGGACAAGCATTTTACCAGCTGAACCATGTCCCCGGGACCCTACCTGCATAATTTTTAAAGCTTGCTAAGTGGCCAAGCCAGCTCAGTCAGTAACCAGATCTCAAGGGAGGAAGTGAATATTCAAAAAAAAAAAAAAAACAAAAAAAAAAAACAATTAGACAAAATTATAAGATGATTCCAGCCCGTACTGAGGCTGAAGCAGCTTTTCTCCAGTCTGCTTTTCTATCATTCTAGGTACATCCAAAACACATGGCCAGTTTTAGATCACAGACAAAGTAACCAAGTGAAGTGGTAAACAAAGAGGTTTCACAAGAGAGTAATCAAGCAGCGTAGTAAGCAAAAGGACCACACAAGGTAATAGTTAAGTAGTAACCAAAGCTCCGAGGTCACTGTTTCTAACATTCTTATCTGAGCCTGCTTCCTTGTTTGAACCCAGTGACAAATGTCAAATTCCTAGAGGAGGCACCAAGAGCTCTCAACAGCTAAAATATGAGTAACTTTGAGATTCTTTTCTGGGAGCATTAGAGAACATGGCTAGTGTCATACAGCGGCAGCCAGCTGACAGATGAAATTGTTTGTTTGTTTTGTTTTGTTTTGTGACAAGGTTTCTCTGTATAGTCCTGGCTGTCCTGGAACTCACTTGGTAGACAGGCTGGCCTTAAACTCTCAGAGATCTGCCTGCTTCTGCCTCCTGTGTGCTGGTATTAAAGGGGTGTACCACCATTGCTTGCTCAGAGTTGAAATTCTAACCCAGGCTGTCCTTGACCCATTAGGCTAGGGTCTGTACTATTTGATAGAATCAGGGCATTTTGACAACTATACCCCACCTCTCTCTTTTTCTTCCTTTCTTTCTTAATTTGAAACAGTGTCTTATAAAGTTGCCCAGGTGCCCAGGCTGGTCCTGAATTGATAGGGTAGCCCAGGGTGACCTGTAACTTGTTATCCTCTTGCTGTAACCTCCTAAGTAGCTTGGATTATAGGCCTGTACTACCGTGTTAGCTCTAGTTCTGAAATCATGAGTGTGTGTGTGTGTGTGTGTGCGTGTGCACACACATGGGTGGCATGGTGGCATGTTTGCATGCTCTCTCTCTCTCTTTTTCTTTCTCTCTTTCTCCATTGAACCTAGAGACTTATGCATGTCAAGCAAGTGCCTTACAGTGGTATACCCCCATCCATCCACACACACACACACACACCACACACACACACACACACACACACACACAGTGTTTTTGACGGTTGGGACGACATTCATGGTTTCCCTTGATGCTATGGTATTCAAACTAGGATTTTGTAAAATTTCTGATCTGGAATTCATGACTATCTGTATGTCTGTCTGGTTTTGCTTCTTTTGTTTTTGTTTTGTTTTGTTTTTTTCATCCTGTGTATCAGAAAGAAAGTAAATATTATAACTTACAAAGAATTTACATTGTTATAAATTTCAATGAATTACAATAAAATTACAGTGTGTTTTTAAGGTAAATCTCTCTGAAACTTTAGTATATTAGTTAAAGTATACAAGGGAAGGTAAAAGATGACATGTGACACAAAATTGGAAAGGAGTAACTGAAAGTGAGAGGTCATTGGAAGAAAAGGGGAAACGGGAAGGGCAGAAGAAGGGAGATGGGGAGGGGAGGAAGGGAGAGAGGTTGATGGGGAGGGAAAAGAGGAGAAAAACAGGGAAGGGGAGGAGGGGAACAGAAACAACTAAGATTCCAACATTTGAAGGAGATGTCAGAATGAAACCTCATTCTTTGTATGGAAACAGTAAAATATATCAAGTAAAACCCATGTGCATGTGGCAGGTTACAGCTTACTGTCATCTGCAGAGTCTCATTTTGCCTCCCTTTACTAACTGAGTTAAGCAAACAGGACATTGTAACTTGAGCAAATTAGATTATTGTCCTGGGCTACCAGGCTAAAAAAAAGCAAAAAAAAAAAAAAAAAAAAAGCTTTACTTCTGACTGGAGGGCTTATGCTTGGGTTGTGAATTAACTACCGAATGCTTCTGCGTGGGAGTAACTGAGAAGGCCTTGCAACCTCTTCACAGATTCTTAGAAAGGCTAAGTTCAGATCAAGAAGGTTGGAGTCACTGGTGGTAGTCCAGTGGAAGAGAGATGATTGGTGTATCAGGAAACACTCCATCCATTGAGTAAGGTGACATTGCTACATAGCATCCCCTTTTAATGTTGACTTTGAGAAACATTCATTGTTTGGCA